>NC_081410.1:6936125-6977611 GCF_030272615.1 Cryptomeria japonica | reverse complement strand
CACCAGTCAAAGAATGTGCAAGGGTTAAAACCTTTCTATCTTAATTAAAATATGTTTTTCAAGACCGTTGGTATTCTTAAAAGCTACCTTTCCATTATGAGGTGAAATGAGACAATAAATGCAGATCGAGCCATTAAATGGGAAGATCATTGAAAGTTTCAATGAAATGCAAGCTAAACTGCAATAGTGAACTGGGAAAAAATTGTGTTGGGGTGTATGCACAGTATGAGAAGTTGCATGGAGGAAAGATGCCAGAGTAGGGCCTAGGCAAGTGAAAGTTCAGGCAGTGAAAAAGAAATAGGAAATGTGGATGAGCGATCTTTGAGAGGCCAATACTGCAAATTTTTGTGATTACATTATTGAAGTGAATGAGACATTATTATTTGTTGTAATTTGAGTTAAAAAAGTAGAGTCTTTGTTTGTAAATGAAATATTAAACAAGCAACCTAAACTGCAACAGTGAACTGGGAAAAAATTGCGTTCGGGTGTATGCACAGTATGAAAAGTTGCATGGAGGAAAGATGCCAGAGTAGGACCTAGGCAAGTGAAAGTTCAGGCAGTGAAAAAGAAATAGGAAATGTGGAAGAGCGATCTTTGAGAGGCCAATACGGCAAAGTTTTTTGATTACATTATTGAAGTGAATGAGACATTATTATTTGTTGTAATTTGAGTGTTAAAAAAGTAGAGTCTTTGTTTTTAAATGAAATATTAAACAATGAAAGAGGTTGTTGGAAAGCCACATTTGTAAATGAAAAGTTGCAGATTTGATGTTACATGTGGTTGATATAAAATGTAATTTTCTTTTAATGATGCCCACGATGTGGAAGAATGGAGTCTTTGTTTTTAATGATGCCCACGATGTGGAAGAGCAGAGTCTTTCTTGTGTATTTGCATGTTGAGTTTTGAAGTTGCAGGTAGGAGATTGTTTTTGTATTACATCATGATGTGGTAACAAAGAAAAATTATAAATGCATATCTTATTGAATTAAAAAAGATTTTGAGACTAGCCTTTTGCAATTCCAACTTTTTAAAATAAATTTATATACTTTAAATTCAGGATTGCAAGAGTCTATGCTGAAAAGCTTTTAATTGGTTGTCAAAAGTTGGTGTGATACCACTAGCTTGGAGCTTTGATGCTAATGGATTTTATTCTATTTTTAGTAGATAACAGTTGTTAGATGTTGAAAAAAATGTTTTGGACGATTTCTCTTGGTCGAAAAAGATTTGGGATAAATTTTGCCAGTTCAAGTGTAATTTCTTTCTTTGTTTCTTTTGTTCAAATAAGTGTCTTACTTGGGACAATGTCAGAAAGCAAGGATTCCAAGGTCCTTCTAAGTATGTTCTTTGTGGGCTTAATTAGGAATATGTTTCTCACATTTTTTTCAATGTACCTTTTCTATGGGTCTTAGAACATAGTGACCTGACATTGTTTGAATGTGCCAAATAGGGAGAGCGCCAAATGTGTACATAGAAACCCCCATCTCACCTCTCTCTTCTTTATCTCCCTTCCCTCATAGTTCCATCTCTCTCTATGAACTAGATCTCATATTCTCTCTCTCCCCTTACCTCTTCTCGGGCTCTTCATTCTTATAGATACATACTCTTCTTTGTCCCTCCCCTCTCTAGCTCTCACAATTCCCTTATTCTCCTATCCCTCGAGCTATCTCCCTCTTCATCCTTACACCCATCTAATTCCCTCTCTCACCTCTTTCCCTCAGTTTCTTCATCACTCCCTCCTCTCTCTAGGTCCTAAGGGGTCATAGGACACCATATGACCCCCTAGGACACAATATGACCCCTAACGACACCTAAGGGGTCATATGGTGCTAAGGGATCATAGGACACCATATGACCTCTTAGGTTACCATAAGACCCATAACGACACCATATTTTGTCCTAAGTGGTCATAGGACACCATATGACCTCTTAGGACACCATACAACCCATAACAACACCATATGGTGTCTTAATGAGTCATAGGACACCATATGACCCCTTAGGTGTTGTTAGGGGTCATATTGTGCCCTGATGGGTTACATGGTGTCCTATGACCCCTTAGGACACCATATGAGCCCCTAGTACACCATATGGGGTTAGTATGGTTTTATGGTGTGCGATGATCCCTTAGGACACCATATGACCCCTTAGGACACCATACGACCCATAATAACAACATAAGGTGTCCTAAGGGGTCATATGGTGTCTTAAGGGGTCATAACACACCATATAACTCGTTAAGAAACAATATAATCCCTAATGTCACCTAAGGGGTCATATGTTGTCCTAAGGGGTAATAGCACACCATATGATCCCTTATGAAACCATACGACCCATAACGACACCATATTGCGTCCTAAGGTGTCATATGGTGTCCTAAGGGGTCATAGGACACCATATGACCCCTTACAACACCATACGACCCATAACAACACCATATTGTGTCCTAAGGGGTCATATGGTGTCCTAAGGGGTCATAGGATACCATATGACCCCTTACGACACCATACGACCCATAACGACACCATATTGTGTCCTAAGGGGTCATATGGTGTCGTAAGGGGTCATAACACACCATATCACCCGTTAAGACACAATATGATCCCTAACGACACCTAAGGGGTCATATGGTGTCCTATGGCCCCATAGGACACCATATGACCCCTTAGGTGTCCATACGAACCATAACGACACCATTTGTGTCCTAAGGGGTCATAGGACACCATATGACCCCTTAGGACACAAATGGTGTCGTTATGGGTCGTATGGACACCTAAGGGGTCACTCATAGGACACCATATGACCCCTTAGGACACCATACAACCCATAATGACACTGTATTGTGTCCTAAGGGGTCATATGTTGTCCTAAGGGGTCATATGGTGTCTTAAGGGGTCATAACACACAATATGAGCCGTTAAGACACAATATGATCCCTAACGACACTTAAGGGGTCATATGGTGTCCTATGGCCCCATAGGACACCATATGACCCCTTAGGTGTCCATACGACCCATAAAGACACCATATTGTGTTCTAAGGGGTCATATTGTGTCCTAAGGGGTCATAGGACACCATATGACCCCTTAGGACACCATACGACCCATAACGACACCATATTGTGTCCTAAAGGGTCATATGGTTTAATTTTTATGGTTGTGGCTATCAAACTATAGGGTATAGAGTAGAAATTTATCAAAGGTTAAAAAATTTCAATGGAAGTCATCTGGCTAGCACCAAATATGGCGCTTTGCTACTGCCATATTTGGCACTAGCCAAATGAGCTGCACTAAAAAACGGTTATAGGGTATAGAGTAGAAATGTATCAAAGGCTAAAAAATTTCAATGGAAGTCATTTGGCTAGCCAAATGAGTTGCACTAAAAAACGGTTATATGGGACCCTTGACCCGTGATCCAAGCCCACATTCTCTCATTTTGTCTTCTTTCTATGCATGATCAGACAAAAAAATGCTTTTTGCATGGTGTTGACATTTTATGCAAGGTTATTTTATACATTCCATTTGCTCTCCACCACCTTTTTTTTCATTTGGCAACATCAAAGAGGAAGAACATAGTTTTTTTGTCAAATTTGAATAATTGAGGTAATATTTTCTTGTTTTTAGAATTCAAATACTTATTAAGTGTTATTTTGTTTAAATGTTAGAATAAAAGTGTGATTCAAAATTGATTATAATCCTATTAGATTTACATTAGATTTAACAATGCATTTGAAGGAAGTTGCATAAGAAAATTATTTGTTTAGTGGTTTAAAACAAAATTTGCAATTTCATACAGCCTTTGTTAAGATCTTATGAAATTATTTTAAAAAGGAATACATGAAATAATTTCAATTTCATATATCTATTTTAACGCATAATTAGGACAGTCATAGATGCATAATTTCACTTTATTCTCTTTTATGTGCATGTACATGTAGAAATCATCATCATGCCAAGGAAATGACCAAAAAATGTAACACCGGAAGAGCGCGAAGCTAAGAATGCAAAAAAAAGAGAAGGAATGAAGCAACTTCGTGAACAAAGGAAATTGAATACCATAGAAGAAGAGGTACCAATTGAAGAGGTGCCAAGTGAAGAGGAACATGAAACATCCATCCAATCTAAGAGAGACAAAATTGGCCACACAAAGGCAACGGATGCAAAACCTTTGTGCAATGAGACAATTGAATCCCGAGGTTGAGAGCATGTCTACCACAATTCAAGTTGAAGGCACCCCATCTCTTACATCTCAAGTTGAAGGCACACCATCTCTTATTGGCACACCATTGGTGTCTACAACATCTCATATTGAATGCACTCCCTCTATGACATTTGACGTTGCAAGTACTTCACGACTGACATCAAGTATTGGAGCTACATCATCTTGTACACCTCAATTTCAAGGTATGTCATCATTTTCATCTCTGGTTGAAGGTATGCCACCTATCCCTAATTTTGTTGACATTCCTAATCTTGAGGTAACTCAAAGTTTGAGAACACCTCCTAGAGTTTTGCATAGAAAGCCTAAGTATTTGATTGATATTGATGCTAATGTTTTGAAACGAATGGTTGACAAGATTCCGAAGTGTACTTGTCAAAGACATGCTAACCGGATATGGAAAATATTTTTTGAGCCTTTAAATGAGACAAGAAGATGTCAACTATTTGTTGAAATGATGAGAAATCTGAAATTTAGGCCCATAATGAAGATTCTTTAGCTAAGAACACCGATTGAATCAAGCGACAAATCTATTGTGAAGAATCTAATGAATGCATATGATACTGTTGGTTCTAACTCACGCACAAAAGATAGTAATGCCACACAACGTGTCATTACATCAACAAATGTAAGCACTCAAATTAAGAAAGCTCGCCTCCTTAGAAAGAAAAGTAAACAATTGAAGATAAGTAGACAAACTCTAATGAGAAGGCAACAAAGAGCGGAGGATCCATATAACAATGAGTTATGGGCATTTTTCGGTAGATTACCACGGAAAGATAAAGCAATTGTTGGAGCCTTGAGATCCCTAATTGAAGATTTTTGGAAGAATAACACAAGGGTCTCTCCAAATCAAAGAGATGTTGTAAGAAGGAGGATTGGTAGTAAAATATGTGATCCACATCAGAAACATTTTTTGGATACGACTCAAACACAATTTTTTGCCAAGTTTCAACGTATGTATCCTCAAATAAAAATTAGTCAAAGATTCTTTGAAATGGTAAAGCCTTTTTATGTCAAAATAAATCACACATGCACAACTTGTTGTTGTAGAGTACATATTGAATTTTCTAACCATTATGATGTTTATCAACACATATATATAGATTTGCATGCTAATAATGTTTTGCAGGAATGTAACATAAATGGTCCACCGACATTTTCAAGGGAATTCATATCTAGCATCTTATGTGAAAGAGTAGATGGTCAAGTATATTACAATAAGTGTTGCTTGGATGGCACATGTGTTGATTGTGGTGAATTGCGACATTTACAAATTTGTCAACATATGGATATTGGACAAGAAATTGGTAATGAATTAGCAGAATTTGGAAAATATAAGACAATGGCCTACATGCTAAAAGATGGAAAAGAAGCAAAAAGGTGTGAATTGGTTAGTGAGAAGATTCCAGTGTATCAGTTTATGGGCATTTTTCATGAGAATATAGTGTATGAGTATGCAAGGCATAACCATCGAGCTCATTGGTTGGACTCACAATTTAGGTTATGCAAGGACATATTTCCACTTCATACAATCATTTCAATTGTTGAATTTGTAGAGAACTACACACTACAACCGCAGAACAAGGTGCAATCACAATATTACAACTCCAGACAAGTTGCTATATTTGTGCATATAGCATTCATTCATGCACATGATAGTATGGAAGAGGATAGGAAGATATTGAGGGAGTATAATTTTTACATCAATGATGATCACTCACACTCTACAAAGTTTGTGCAAGGTTGTTTTCAGATATTCTATGATGATTTGGCTAGCCGAGGCATATCATTCCGTCAACATATCATATGGTCAAATAATTGTGCATCACAATTTAAGAACTCTTGAATGTTTTATTGGTTGATTAGGATGCATAAGTTGACTGCTATTCAACATATGTGGAATTTCTCTGACGCTGGGCATGGAAAAGGGGAGCATTATGGTGTAGGAGCATGTATTAAAAGAGCTTTAGCACGAGAAGAGTTAAAGTAAAAAGGGAATGCAAACTTGAAAGATGCAAAATCAATTGTTTAGTGGTGCAATGGTACAATTGGTCTAGGTAATCAAGGTAAGTCTTCAATTCGTAGATTTTTTTGGTTGGTAGATGATACTAACATTGCAAAATTAGAAGATTGTTGTACATTGACAGGATCGAGTGAGCTACACTCTTTCAAAATTTCTAATGCAGATTCATGGACTATCCATATGTGGCGGATGGCATGTTATTGTTCTTCATGTAGAGATGGTGCCTATAATGACTATGAGTCAAAGGAGTGGGTGGACGAATGGTGTATGAGGCCTCTAATCCCACTTGAGACATACCGACCTTCGAGTGCACTACAATTCACACAGATGGAAGCATCAATTGACTTTGACCATGTGTTAGATTTAGTCCAACTAGGTAAATTATCCACATGCAATTTTTTGTACTTTAATATTTTACCTTAGTTGTTTGCTAAATTCTTCTCACTTTATCATTGCAAGGCATGTTTATGCAGTAATTGCAGCTGAAGACAATGAAGAAGGAACAAATTATTACCTGTGTCGTTGTGTGGATGCAAAAAATAAATTGGATGGCCCTATGGTAGACGGAGAAAATATTGAGTACCCCACAGGATCAGTAGTTGTTATTGGTACATGGCTTAGAAGGTACCCAGTGAAGAAGTCTAACTTGTGGTTGTTCGAGGACTTCGAGACACATAGGAAGATTCTTCATTATTCTAACCTTGTTGTAGCTTCAAATGTTCATTTGATCAGATATGGGGGTAGACCACTAAACAAGAACCTATGGAAGGTTCATGAGTCTGACCATGAGGCCATATTAGACACGATAAAGAGTAGAGAAGATCCATATGGTTCATTGGATTAAATGTAAATGTAAAAAATTGTAATATCAATCTTATTTGGATATATGTACATGACTTGTATTTTTGACTATTTGAGGCATTGTAATATAAAAAATTGTGTTTTTGTCTTGTTTTGTGTGATTTTATGTAAATAATGTCATTTTGGACCATTAGAGATCACATGGGATCATTTCGTGAAGTATACCCTGCTAATATGGTAAAAGATGTAAAAATTGCTCATTTGTTGTCAATCACTGAACGTGTGAAAAATTGTCAAAATTCGGCATGGTTTTTCTCGATGTTAGTGACATGTAAGAACAATTCGTCTGATCCTGTGAGATCGTGTTATGGCGCTCTAAAAAATCCTCTCTCGGTTTCGGTAGACTCGGATCCATTTGCTCATGGTGACACTTTCTCGGTTGCGACAAAAAGAGTCAGATGAGTTCAATGAAAAGTTGCACAATGCCCCATCTTTCAATCCGCTCATCACGACATTGAACTGCTAGCTCGTATGCGTCAAGTTGGCTGGGTTTACGCTAGGAATTCCTTCTTTTTTCTCTCCAAGTCGCTCGATCGTTGCGGGCCACACCCTAGCATCGAAATCACCTAAGTGCTCAAGTTGCTCAAAGTTGTCAATATTCGGCATCACGTTTCTCGGCACCCATTAATCATAAGAATGAGCCATCTGATCTTGTGGGGTCATGTTATGGCACTCTAAAAAAGCCTCTCTCGGTTTTGGTAGAATCGGATCCAGTTGCTCGTGGCGACACTTTCTCAGTTGTGATAAAAAGCATCAGATGAATTCAATGAAAAGTTGCACAATGCCCCATCATTCAATCCGCTCGTCGCGGCACCGAACCGTCAGCTCGTACGCATCGAGGTGGCCAAGTTTACACTATGAATGCCTTCTTTTTTCTCTCCAACTCGACCGATCTTTGCAGGCCACACCTTAGCAGCTAAATCATCTAAGTGCTCAAGTTGCTCAAAGTTGTCAATATTCGACAACGCATTTCTCGGCGCTCGTTAATCATAAGAATGAGTCATCTGATCTTGCGGGGTCATGTTATGACACTCTAAAAAAGCCTCTCTCAGTTTTGGTAGACTCGGATCCAGTTGCTCATGGCGACACTTTCTCGGTTGCGACAAAAAGCATCATATGAGTTCAATGAAAAGTTGCACAATGCCCCATCTTTCAATTTGCACGTTGCGGCACCGAACCATCAGCTCGTACGCATTAGGGTGGCTGGGTTTACGCTAAGAATTCCTTCTTTTTTCTCTCCAACTCACTCGATCATTGCGGGCCACACCCTAGCAGCGAAATCGCCTAAGTTGTCAAGTTGCTCAAAGTTGTCAATATTCGGCATTGCGTTTCTCAGTGCCCATTAATCATAAGAATGAGTCATCTGATCCTACAGGGTCATGTTATGGCATTCTAAAAAAGACTCTATTTTGGTAGAGACGTATCTAGTTGCTTGTGGCGACACTTTCTCGGTTGCGACAAAAAGCGTCAAATGAGTTCAATGAAAAGTTGCACAATGCCCCATCTTTCAATCCGCTTGTCGTGTTACCGAACTGTTAGTTCGTACACATTGAGGTGGCTGGGTTTATGCTAGGGATGCCTTCTTTTTTCTCTACAACTCACCCGATCATTGCGGGCCACACCCTAGCAGCGAAATTGCCTAAGTGCTCAAGTTGCTCAAAGTTGTCAATATTCAGCATCACATTTCTCGACACCCATTAATCATAAGAATGAGTCATTTGATCCTTCGGGTTCGTGTTATGGAACTCTAAAATAGCCTCTCTCAGTTTCAGTAGACTTAGATCCAGTTGCTCGTGGCGACACTTTCTCGGTTGCGATAAAAAGCGTTAGATGAATTCAATGAAAAGTTGCACAATACCCCATCATTCAATCCGCTCATCGCGGTACCAAACCGTCAGCTCGTATGCGTCAGGGTGGCCAAATTTATGCTAGGAATGCCTTCTTTTTGCTCTCCAACTCGGCTGATCATTGCAGGCCACACCCTAGCAGCGAAATCGCCTAAGTGCTCAAGTTGCTCAAAGTTGTCAATATTCGGCATCACGTTTCTTGGCGCTTGTTAATCATAAGAATGAGTCATCTGATCCTACGGGGTTGTGTTATGACACTCTAAAAAAGCCTCTCTCGGTTTTGGTAGACTCGGATCCAATTGCTCGTGGCGACACTTTCTTGGTTGCGACAAAAAGCATCATATGAGTTCAATGAAAAGTTGCACAATGCCCCATCTTTCAATTCGCATGTCGCGGCATCGAACCATCAGCTCGTACGCGTCGAGGTGGCTAGGTTTACGCTAGAAATGCCTTCTTTTTTCTCTCCAACTTGCTCGATCGTTATGGGCCACACCCTAGCAACGAAATCGCCTAAGTTGTCAAGTTGCTCAAAGTTGTCAATATTCGGCATCGCGTTTCTAGGCACCCATTAATCATAAGAATGAGTCATCTGATTCTATGGGGTCGTGTGATGGCACTCTAGAAAAGCCTCCCTTAGTTTTGGTAGACTCAGATCCAGTTGCTCGTGGAGACACTTTCTCGGTTGCGACAAAAAGTGTCAGATTAGTTCAATGAAAGTTGCACAATGCCCCATCTTTCAATCTGCTCTTTGAGGCATTGAACCGTTAGCTCGTACACATCAGGGTGGCTAGGTTTACACTAGGAATGCCTTCTTTTTTCTCTCTAACTTGCCCTATCGTTACCGGCCACACCCTAGCAGCGAAATCGCCTAAGTGCTCAAGTTGCTCAAAGTTGTCAATATTTGACATCGTGTTTCTTGGCGCTCGTTAATCATAAGAATGAGCTATCTAATCCTGTAGGGTCATGTTATGGCACTCTAAAAAAGCCTCTCTCGGTTACTGTAGAATCAGATCCAGTTGCTCGTGGTGACACTTTCTCGGTTGCGACAAAAAGCATTAAATGAGTTCAATGAAAATTTGCACAATGCCCCATCTTTCAATCCACTCATCGCAGCACCGAACCTTCTGCTCGTACATGTCGGGGTGGCCAGGTTTACGCTAGGAATGCCTTCTTTTTTCTCTCCAACTCGCCCAATAATTGCGGGCCACACCCTAGTAGCAAAATCGCCTAAGTGCTCAAGTTGCTCAAAGTTGTCAATATTCGGCATCGCGTTTCTCTGTGCCTGTTAATCATAAGAACGATCCGTCTAATCTTGCGGGGTCATGTTGTGGCACTCTAAAAAATCCTCTCTTAGTTTTGGTAGACTCGGATCCAGTTGCTCATGGCGACACTTTCTCAGTTGCAACAAAAAGCGTCAGATGAGTTCAATGAAAAGTTGCACAATGCCCCAATTTTTCAATCCGCTTGTCGCGGCATCAAACTGTTAGCTCATACGCATCGGGGTGGCTGGGTTTATGCTAGGAATGCCTTCTTTTTTCTTTGCAACTTGCTCGATCATTGCGGGCCACACCCTAGCAATGAAATCGCCTAAGTGCTCAAGTTGCTCAAAGTTGTCAATATTTGGCATCGCGTTTCTCGATGCCCATTAATCATAAGAATGAGTCATCTGATCCTTCAAGGTCATGTTATGGAACTCTAAAAAAGCCTCTCTCAGTTTTGGTAGACTCGGATCCAGTTGCTCGTGGCGACACTTTCTCGGTTGCGAGAAAAAGCATCAGATGAATTCAATGAAAAGTTGCACAATGCCCCATCATTCAATCCGCTCATCGCGGCACCAAACCGTTAGCTCATACGTGTTAGGGTGGCCAAGTCTACACTAGGAATGCCTTTTTTTTGCTCTCCAACTTGACCGATCGTTGCGGGCCACACCCTAGCAGCGAAATCGGCTAAGTGCTCAAGTTGCTCAAAGTTGTCAATATTCGGCATCACGTTTCTCGGCGCTTGTTAATCATAAGAATGAGTCATCTAATCCTACAGGGTCATGTTATGGCACTCTAAAAAATCCTCTCTTGGTTTCGATAGACTCAGATCCAGTTGCTTGTGGCGACACTTTCTCGGTTGCGACAAAAAGCATCATATGAGTTCAATGAAAAGTTGCACAATGCCCCATCTTTCAATTCGCACGTCACGACATCGAACCATTAGCGCCTATGCGTTAGGGTGGCCAGGTTTACGCTAGGAATGCCTTCTTTTTGCTCTCCAACGTGCCCAATCATTGCGGGCCACACCCTAGCAACGAAATCGCCTAAGTTGTCAAGTTGCTCAAAGTTGTCAATATTCAGCATTGTGTTTCTCGACGCTGATTAATCATAAGAACAAGTCATATAATCTTACGAGGTCATGTTATGGCACTCTAAAAAAGCCTCTCTCAGTTTTGGTAGACTCGGATCCAGTTGCTCATGGCGACACTTTCTCGGTTGTGACAAAAAGTGTCAGATTAGTTCAATGAAAAGTTGCACAATGCGCCATCTTTCAATTTGCTCGTCGCGACATCGAATCATCAGCTCGTGCACGTTGGGGTGGCCGGGTTTACAATAGGAATGCCTTCTTTTTTCTCTCCAACTCGCCAGATCATTGCGGGCCACACCCTAGCAGTGAAATCACCTAAGTGCTCAAGTTGCTCAAAGTGTTCAATATTCGGCATCGCGTTTCTCGACGCCTGTTAATCATAAGAATGATTCATCTGATTCTGCAAGTTCATGTTATGGTAATCTAAAAAATCCTCTCTTGGTTTTGGTAGACTCGGATCCAGTTGCTCGTGGTGACACTTTGTCGGTTGTGACAAAAAGCGTTAGATGAGC
This sequence comes from Cryptomeria japonica, assembly GCF_030272615.1. Classification (NCBI taxonomy): domain Eukaryota; kingdom Viridiplantae; phylum Streptophyta; class Pinopsida; order Cupressales; family Cupressaceae; genus Cryptomeria; species Cryptomeria japonica. The sequence continues at coordinate 6,965,801 of NC_081410.1, read as the reverse complement.
TCAATGAAAAGTTGCACAATGCCCCATCTTTCAATGCGCTCGTTGTGACACTGAACCATCAGCTCGTACACATTGGGGTGGTTGGGTTTATGCTAGGAATGCCTTCTGTTTGCTCTGCAACTCACCTGATCATTGCGGGCGACACCCTAGCATCGAAATCGCCTAAGTGCTCAAGTTGCTCAAAGTTATCAATATTCGGCATCATGTTTCTCGATGCCCGTTAATCATAAGAATGAGCCATATGATCATATGGGGTCATGTTATGGCACTCTAAAAAAGCCTGTCTTGGTTTTGGTATAATCGGATTCAGTTGCTCGTGGCGACACTTTCTTGGTTGTGACAAAAAGCGTCAGATTGAGTTCAATGAAAAGTTGCACAATGCCCCATCTTTCAATCCATTTGTCGTGGCACCAAACTGTCAGCTCGTACATGTTGGGGTGGCTAGGTTCACACTAGGAATTCCTTCTTTTTTCTCTCTAACTCGCTCGATCGTTGTGGGCCACAACCTAGCAGCGAAATCGCCTAAGTGCTCAAGTTGCACAAAGTTGTCAATATTCGACATCGCGTTTCTCGGTGCCCATTAATCATAAGAACAAGCCATCTAATCCTGCAGGGTCATTTTATGACACTTTAAAAAAGCCTCTCTCGGTTTTGGTAGATTCGGATCCAGTTGCTCGTGGTGACATTTTCTCGGTTGCGACAAAAAGCGTCAGATGAGTTCAATGAAAAGTTGCACAATGCCCCATCTTTCAATCCACTCATCGTGACACCGAACCGTCAGCTTGTATGCATCGGGGTGGCCGGGTTTATTCTAAGAATGCCTTCTTTTTTCTCTCCAACTTGCTCGATCATTGCAGGCCACACCCTAGCAGCAAAATCGCCTAAGTGCTGAAGTTGCTCAAAGTTGTCAATATTTGACATCGTGTTTATCAGTGCCCATTAATCATAAGAATGAGTCATCAGATCCTATGGGGTCATGTTATGGCACTCTAAAAAAGCCTCTTTCAGTTTTAGCAGACTCGGATCTAGTTGCTCTTGGCGACACTTTCTCGGTTGCGACAAAAAGCATCAGATGAGTTCAATGAAAAGTTGCACAATGCCCCATGTTTCAATCCACTTGTCGTGGCATTGAACTATTAGCTTATACGTGTCAGGGTGGTCAAGTTTACACTAGGAATACCTTCTTTTTGCTCTCCAACTCGCCCGATCATTGCAGGCCACATCCTAGCAGCGAAATTGCCTAAGTGCTCAAGTTGCTCAAAGTTGTCAATATTCGGCATCGTGTTTCTTGATGCTCGTTAATAATAAGAGCAAGTCATCTGATCCTATAGGGTCATGTTATGGCACTCTAAAAAAGCCTCTCTCGGTTTTGGTAGACTCGGATCCAGTTGCTCGTGGCGACACTTTCTCGGTTGCGACAAAAAGTGTCAGATGAGTTCAATGAAAAGTTGCACAACGTCCCATCTTTCAATCCACTCATTGCGGCATTGAACCATCAACTCATACACGTCAGGGTGGCTGGGTTTACGCTAGGAATTCTTTCTTTTTGTTGTCCATCTCACCTGATCGTTGCGGGCCACACCCTAGCAGCGAAATCACCTAAGTGCTCAAGTTGCTCAAAGTTGTCAATATTTGACATCGCGTTTCTCGGTGCCTATTAATCATAAGATCATGCCATCTAATCCTACGGGGTCGTGTTATGACACTCTAAAAAATCCTCTCTCAATTTTGGTAGACTTGGATCCAGTTGCTCGTGGCGACACTTTCTCGGTTGCGACAAAAAGCGTCAGATGAGTTTAATGAAAAGTTGCACAATGCCCCATCTTTCAATCCACTCATCGCGGCACCGAACCGTTAGCTTGTACGCATTAGGGTGGTTGGGTTTACGCTAGGAATGCCTTCTTTTTGCTCTGCAACTCGCCTGATCGTTGCAGGCGACACCCTAGCAGCGAAATTGCCTAAGTGCTCAAGTTGATCAAAGTTGTCAATGTTCGGCATTGCATTTCTCGACACTTGTTAATCATAAGAATGAGTCGTCTGATCCCATGGGGTCATGTTATGGCACTCTAAAAAATCCTCTCTCGGTTTTGGTAGACTCGAATCTAGTTGCTTGTGGCGACACTTTCTCGGTTGAGACAAAAAGCGTTAGATGAGTTAAATGAAAAGTTGTACAATGCCCCATCTTTCAATCCGCTCGTCGCGACACCGAACCGTCAATTCGTACCCATCGGGGTGGTTGGGTTTATGCTAGGAATGTCTTCTTTTTGCTTTCCAACTTGCTCGATCGTTGCGGGCCACACCCTAGCAATGAAATCACCTAAGTGCATGCATTAGATGAATATAAGTTTATGGGCTATGCAATTTTTTTAGAATGGGTATTGGTACAATGGTGTCTTACATTATCTAATTTTGGTTCTTTCCATGTTTCCTTTATATAGTCTTATTTTGACTATAACTATTGAATTTGTGTTGATCTCCATAAGCTTGTGTCTTGGATTACAAACACATATTTAGGTTCAAAGCTTAAGTAACAATAAACTTTGTGCAGATATTCATGTAATCATTTGTACTGCAATTATGGATAACCATGATAAATGATTTGCATTAACCAAAAAGCTACAAATCCATGCAACATTGTATACCGTTAAAACTATCAAATATATCCAATGCAAACAAATAGGCTTGCCAAAATCCATATGGAATTAGAATTTCACATATTCATAAAACAAAACATATGTTCAAAATTGCTATAAAGGCATACAACATGATATCCAATAAAGTCAAAAAGGGGCTTGCCAAAAGCCATATGGACATAGAATGTCACATATTCGTAATACAAAACATTGGTTCAAATTTGCCATATAGGCATACAACATGGTATCCAATAAAGTCAAATAGGAGCTTTCCAAAAGCCATATGGAGATAGAATGCCACATATTCATAATACAAAATAGGACCCTATTCTATTTATTTCCCTCTAGAGGAAGGAAACAAATCACGAGATATATTTTCCTGTCGAGGGGATGGAGATGTATATGATGCAGGTGTCTTTCAAGTACGTCCACTCAACCTCCTCTCCAGACTTTTTTGTAACTCCACTTGATACAATGGAAAGAATGATGTTAGCATATACAAAAATTGAATTTTAGAATGACATATAATAGAATAGTCACTTACCACATACAAATAATCATGATTTTCATCCACAACAGGTGTATGTTCATGATTTGGAGTGACAAGCCCCTCCTATAAGCATCACAATATAAATTAAACTAAATACAAGTATCGTTAAAATTTTCAATAACATATTATTAAGATAACAAATGTAATGCTAAATTTACTAAATTTACAAATGTCTCATACTTCTGTTAAAGCAGCTGAACTTGCTGCTACTGCAGCAACACTGCGCTCCATTGATGCGCAGACAACATGAGGAGTCTTTGATGTCAACATCTGAAAATTAAACAAAGTATATTGACTAATCGCCAAAACTATCTATATTATTTAATAACAACATTAAAGATAAATTGTTTACCTGGGTGAAAGATTGTCAATGAAATACACTGCGAGGTGTTGATGTTGAAGCTCTAGCATCAAACTATTTGACATCCAAAATGAGTAAGTATAAAATCATTTACATAAGGTTCAACTATCTACATATAATAATTATATTTCTGCACTCATTGTATACCTGTGGAGTCAACGAAGTCGTGGAAAAGGGTGCTGCAGGAATGTTGCTAGTATTGTGAACACTTTGACCCTGATTTTTTATCATAATAGTTTACTTATTTAGATATATTCTCAAATTTACATATAAGATTTAATAAAAAGAATGAAATGAACTTGTAATGAAATTCACCTGGGTATCAATGCCAAATGTTTTGTTCAGCAAGGATTCTGTCATGACAATGTTCTCTGTAGCAAACTTCGCTCGTGCACGTGCATTCTAAGAACTATAAGGATCATAAGTGCAAAGAGAACCACAAGATCGAAAAAAATGAGCTAGAACTCGATGCCTAGAAGAATCAACATCATCACTCGCATCACCCTCTACTAGAGGCCTAGCATACTGTATAAGGGTCTGAGTGAGTGAGCTAATCGAGTCTAGAGTTTCGACCTCAATACTCTCCTTCACAATGGAAGGAATAATAACATGCTCCACCATAGGTCTGGCCAAGGGTCTTGGTGGGAGATTTGGATCATGTTGTGCACCCTCTCTATCATGAGAGGAACCCCCACCTCTACCTTGGAAATCTAGAAAATCAAAATAGTTTGGGATCTCATTAAGGACAAACTCACAGTACAATTTTCTCAAAAAGTATTGAGGTACCTCATGATTATTGCATGGGGGCTGATCAAATACCATCCACCACCTACCCCAAAAATTGTTCTTAATCCCTTTATGATGAAACCAATGAATAGGGAATCTCCTACATCCAGGGTGTAAAGATTGATTCGTTCGGGGGTCCGTAAAAAGAGCACACAAGTCAAATTTATTAATTTTCTTTTTATTCATTGCTGCATATGATAATTTGTCAGCATAAAATTGCTTTTGTTCTTCCTTCTTACTAGACCAAAAATTTATTTGCCCACTCACAGGTTGTATGTGAGATACAATAGATTGCAAAGAACTGGCAAGGTTTTTCTTATGGGAGTTTGTTCCAGTAGGATCTTTTTGCCTTGTGATTAAACCTTCAAGCTCTTTTTGGCTATTTTCTATTTGACCTAATAGGTTTTCTTGTGTACCTATGGGATTTCTAGGGATTGTAGGAGGTTCTTGATGTGCTTCTTCTTAAATATAGTCTTCATGAGGAGGTGATTGATGTGCTTCTTCTTCAATATGGTCTTCATGAGGAGGTGATTGAGTGTTTTCAACATTTTCCTGTCTAATCTCATTTCCTGATAATGAAAATAAATTTAAATCAATAAACCTAGTTTAATCTTCAAATTAATAAAAAAATGACAATAAGAAAATAAAAATGCATACCTCTTCTATCTCTTCGATGGCGTGGTGGCATTTTGATGAGAGATGAGCAACTTAGTGCCCAATATCAAGATTTTACAAAGGGCGAGCGCAAGAAAATGACACCCGAAATCGCCAAAACGTAGGTTTGGGAATGCAGAATGCATCCAAAATGCGGAGCAGGGGTTTTTTTAAGTTTTAAATGCGCATAAGGCGCTCGCCTTATAAGGCAAGCGCTTTATGAGAATTTTTCATTTTTTTTGAAGTGTGGCACCTTTTTGGTGCCACAACTTCGTGCATATACCCATCGTGTGATGTAATTTTGTATATGTGAGTTGAGGGTTTAGTTGGCCTTATTGTCAAGGTTGATGAATTGTATACATAAGCGATATTGTCATGTAATTTAGAGATCGAGGTTGTGTCTGCATTATTAGAGAGGTGTATGTGCGATCAAGGGATTCATCTTTCAGTGTTGTGATTAAGGAGAGATTGGTGTTGCTGAGTAGACAACTGTGCTTAACCAGAACTATACTTTGAGCATTTGGAGATGCTATTCTTTCAGTTCATTTCTTCTAGATTGTAGTTCGAATCTTGTTGTAAGTCAAAGAGACTTCCCTGAGGGTTGTAGCCTTCCGGGTCATTATATTTGAGCAGTGAGCTCTAGGCAGTGTGCTTGAATGCATGTGCACCCCCCATTGTAATAGTTCACATACTACTATAGAGTATCATCTTACAGTGGGTAGGTTCCCACCGTGGTTTTTCCCTTAACCGAGTTTTCCACATCCAAATCTTGGCATTGTGTGTTTTGCTATTAATTTTCTTATCTTTCTTATTGCTATAGTTTATCAGATCTGTATTTGTGGTTAAGTTTGCCAATCTGGTGAAGACTGATTCACCACCCCTCTTAGTTTTCATTCATTGTTGCTCCCAATAATCGGTATCAGAGCTAGATCCTCCGAAAGAATCTTAACCACTTGAGGAGATCCGTGATGGCAGCTGTAGGTGTTATCTTTAAGAACGACAGTCTGAGGTTTGATGGAAGTAACTATGCTATATGGAAGAACTAGATGGAAGTGCACTTGAAATGTCTTGGAGAATATTACTGGAAGATTACAAAGAATGCCTATTCTTCTCCTCCGAATGGACCGGTTACTATTGATGAGATCAAGGAAGTTGAACATAATATTAGAGCTAAGGAAGCATTGCTTAGTGCCTTGATTGATTCTGAGATGACAAATGTAATGGGAACTTCAGACCACACATTAGATCTGGGAGGAGCTTGAGGTCCTGTATGAAGGAGATAAACAAGTGAAAGTTGCTAAGTTACAAAGTTTGACAGGAAAGTATGAGATGCTAAAGATGGGATAAGATGAGAACATACACTCTTTCATGGCTAAGGTGAATGATTTGGTCCTAGGAATCAAATGTGTCGGTGGAAACCTTAAAGAAGATGAAATTGTTGCTAAGGTGCTGAGATCTTTGCCTCTTTCTTATAAACATAAGGTTGTTGCTAGTGATGAAATCCAGAGTGTGACTACTATGACAAGAGATATGTTGGTTGGAAAGATTGTTGCTTTTGAATTGAGCAAGTTTGGAGAATCACATGGAAAATCTAAGACTGCATTTAGAGAATCAGTATCTGTATCCGAAAAATAGAAGTATGATCCTGATGAGTGCAGAATATCCAGAGATGAAAGAGGGCCAAAGCAAATAGGCGCGTCACACCTAGGGCCAACTTGGGCATGTTCGGCCGAATTGAGTTCAATCGGACTCTTTTGGCGTCGCGTGGCGCCCAGGTGGCGCTGCGTCGCCCCTTTTGTTCAGTTGAACTGAGTTTGGCTGGACAAAGGTATTTATCAACCCAAAATTAGGTCGACCCCCCTCATTTGCACTGTGAGATGCTTGGGAGTTCGGTTGAACACAAGAAGAACTTAACTCCAACCCCCTTCTTGCCAAGTAGGTTTTTTTTTTGTAGTTATAATTTAAAAAGTTAATTATTTATTATTTTAAATTTATTTATTTGTAGATATAATTTTAAATATTAATTTATTTATTGTTTTTTTTTTGTTAGTGTAGGGGAAGAGTACCAATAGATAACATAGTTCCAATAATCGTCACCTTATTGCCATGTTGACCCCCCAAAACATAAATTTTTTTTGTCAGTACATAAGTATAAAATACCAGTAAATGTTTATTTTAACACCAATACATGTTCACAAATGAATTAGTAGTTGACAACCAAAAAGTAAAAAAAATAAAAAACTACTAGTACATTTCCTATTTTAATACAAAACAACTCTCACAAATAACAAACATTTTTATTTTAAAAAAAACTTAATGTTTACATTTGCCACTTTATGCAAGTGTCTAAAAAGTACAAATGTACTCCAATTAAAATTACATATGCACAACTATTGGTGCATTACATGACATAAAAACAATCAACTTTAGACTTCTTAGACACTTAAGTGTATATTCTTTCAAATATCACTTCACAACTTCATGCATTAAATGGATCTGCATTTGGTACCTGCATTTGCAACAATTGGTGTAGGACTCCCCAGTAACCAAGAATTTGCATTAAATCAAATTTAAAAACCAAGTTTCATTAAAAGCATAAAAGAAAACTGAACAATTTAAAGCAATGGAGGACTGGATATTTAATATGACATGACTAACTGTTTCCCACAAAAATTCAAATTTGAAAATAGCTAGCTACCACAATCGAATGCATTGCACATTCGAATTATATTATAAGACATAATTTTTTGTGTCACTTTCATTACAATCCAATTCATTGCATATTCCTGAGCTCTGCAAATACCCTCTACACATTCCTTATTCAAGGGTGCACATTCAGGTTGGTACACACAGAATAACTAAATTCCCTCTGCAGTCAACGTTAAATGCTATAAATCTTTCAATTGAAATTATACTGTTTTCAATAAACCAACATTTCTTTCAATATAGTCACTGTAAATAATATTAACAACCATATTGGATGTCCAATGATGGTTTAGCTCCTTTGTAGTTGCATTATGCTTCGTCTATTGATGATTTCTTTGTATGAGGTTTACAGTTTCATTTCAATGCTCTCTTACAATTTATAAATTCTGAAATCTTCACTGAGAATGGCAAAGCAATTGAATATCTCTTCATTTTCTTTGAAACCCCTTCATTATTTATTATTTCATGTTATGGGTGCACTGTTAAATGGTGTCTCTCTATTTATAATGCCAAAATAATTACAGAGAATGCAAAAAAAATTGATTATTGTTCATAATTATTTGAAACCCCTTCATTATTTATCATTACAATAATGTGTATGCCTAGTACTATTACTTACAGTGACTATATATTGGCTATAAGGTTGTTGTCCACACACACACACACATACACACACATAAATGTGTGTGTGTTATTGTCAACATATAACAACCTTCTCACATACATGTTATGGGCCACTTGGCACGAATTACCGCCAACTACATTGCCCTAAAAACTTTGGGAAATGAAGATTTTTTGAGGCATTTTCATTATTTGCTTTGCCTTCAATTTGTTAATAAACTCACTGTGAATAATATTATAAGGCATACAATATATTACTTCCAATAAATTTCATATGATAAATACAACAACATCATTCAATCATTAGTCATTTGAGAAATGAATCTGCATCTTAATACTATATCAACAATATCCAGTTTTTAATCACATCACAGTTCCATCTTTCACTCATGCATCTCATGCTTCTAGTTTCTCTCCTTGTTGTATAATGTTTCAAGTTTTTTACCTATGTGTGTGTGTGTGTGTGTGTATATATATATATATACACACACACACACAACACCATTTTATTTTTTTGAAACACATTCAATGATGTAATTGTTCACTATCTAATATAATATTAGCAATATCCAACTTTCAATCACATCATAGTTACATACTTAACTCATGTATGGCTATTTCGAGTTCTCTGGCTATATGGTTATTGTCTATATTATCAGACATACAAAAATAGAGACACATGACCATTTTATTTTGTTCAAAGATGTTCAATGATGGATTTGTACTCATTGGTACCTACAGAAATTGATTTGTTTTTCATTATTTATCTCAATGGCATTGAGGGTTTCATTTCAATGATTTGTCTCTGTATATATATATATATATATATAGGCACACACAGTTGCATTTTATCGTTGGTACCTTATCATTGCAGGTTCACTGAACATAATGGCACAAGGTAGAAAGGGAAACAAATGTGTTAGATGTCAAATAGTTAGAGTCACTTGTGGGGTGCACTTCCCTGATGAAGATAGTTTTGTCCAAAATGAAGACCCAATGACTCTTGTTGTAGACGACCATTCAACTAACAATGCAACTGATGTGGAAACTACTATTGTACATGACCATTCTACTACAACTTGTAATCCTATTCTAGAAACACCACAAGTACAGGTGGCCTCAAAGGTTTCCAAACCATAATGGAGCATATCTGACATGAAAGAAGCAATATCATGCATAGAAGACAATCACATGTCTCTTAGAGGCACATCAATCAAGTATGGTATCCCCATTGCCTCTTTGAGGGCATGGCTGATGGGAACCACAAACATGACTGTGAGGGGTCCATGCACCATTTTATCAGCAGAGGAGGATGAAGTTGTCCAATGGTGCAAAGACATGGCTGAAATTGGTCATAGTCTCCAAATCAATCAACTTCAATAAATCGTTGCCCAAATTACTGAGAATAGGAATAATCCATTCAAAATTGGGATGTCAGGGAGGTCATGGTGGGTAGGTTTTAGACGAAGGTACCCTGATCTGACGATGAGAGCAGTAGAAGGAGTGGAATCCGATAGGGCTATTATTCTTCGACCTTGTATTTTTGCCTCTTTCTATGACAACTTGAAGGTAATGTACAACCTCAATCACTATGGTAGCAGTTAGAATTGGAATTGTGATGAGACTGGTGTGCAAGCTGGGAGGAATTGTGGAATGAGAGTGATAGCTAAATTGGGCCAGAGGTGTGTACTGCACCTAATTTACAAGAGTAGAGAGTGGATTACTATTCTGGCATGTGTTAGTGCATGTGGCTTCAGCATTCCTAGATTTTATTTGTTCAAATATAAGAGGCATATTCGAAACTACTTTACAAACCTTGAGCTAGGAGCATGCATGGCAGTCCAAGAACATGCATGGATGAAAAAGAGGTGTTCTTAAATTGGTTGGAACATTTTGTATGTTCAGTCCCTGGTGGAGTTTCACCCTCACATAGGGCCCTACTGATCTTCGACGGTCATGGCAGCCATGTAGACTTCAAGACAATCGAAGAAGCAAGGCAGATAGGTATAGATTTGGTAACCCTTCCTGCTCATACATGCCACAAAATGCAGCCACTTGATGTTTCTGCATTCTCACCTTTCAAGAATTATTTCAAAAAGAAGAGGAGTATATGGATGTCGAAGTACCCACAAATTAAAATTGGAAGGGAAGAGTTGGCAACTCTTGCGAGCAAGGCCTTTTCCCAAGAATTGACACCGACTAATATAATCAGTGGCTTCCATAGGGAAGGGATTTGGCCACTTAACTGATCTGCATTACAAAATGATATGGGGCCAAGTGAGGCATTTGAGGTTGCATTTGATATACAACCAACTATTGGAACAAAACATGATGCCATTTCAAGGGATGAAGAACCAGAGTATATGGCAATGAAATCTTGCTTGCAGTTGGCTGGTTATAATGAGGAAGACATTCAAGATTTTGTAAAACCTCATAGTGGAACACAAGAAACGTTTGAGGGTACAAGTTTGACACCACAAACTACCGAACTAGGTCTTCCCCCACAAACCAGCCAACCAAATGAGGGTTTGGAAAGTACATCTGTAGACATGTCTTTTCCAACACAAGTTGACATACCAGACTGGACCCAAGAAGCAGCCAACTATGATGATGTAACCCTTTCCATGCCAAGTTTGCCCGAAATTGATCTAGTGGATGTGATACATTACTTCACCAATGCAATCAACTAGGAGCAACAGGATGGTGCTGATTGTGAAGATGAAACTGAGTTTCTGCCATGTGCACAAGAGGATGGGCAACAAGTGCCAAGGCAGATCACCAAATTCTTAAGACTTCCAGTGTAGAGAATGAATCAATCTTCACGTGGAGGTAGGAAAGGGGTGCTACTTCATAGTAGCCAGTCACATATTTTGACATTTGATGAGTACGTTCAAAGGGAAAAAGATAAAGAGGCTGAAAGGAAAAGAGATGAGGAATTGGCAGAACGAAAGAAAGAACAGATGAGACAGAGGAAGGAACAATGTGAAGCATAAGCGATAGAAAAGGGGCTATGAGGGTGAAAAAATAGGCCAAAAAATTGCAGGAGTCTCAAGACAAGTTCATTGAAAGACAAGAGAAGGCAAAGAAAGATGCAAAAGCAAAGCTTGAGAAGGTGAGGATGAAAGCTGAAAAGGCAGCCAAGCATGCAAAGAGAACGAAAGATGTGGCCACAGTCGCATAACCTCTACCCATCTGACACCCAATTCTCATGAAAATGATGAACCTCTTGTCCCCAGCCTTTGCAACTATTAATACTATGCAATTTGGGACTGCACCTGGATCCTTAGACACCATGCAACTTACTTCAGGTGTAAACCAAGCATTGCTTGCTGAAATTGCAAGCTGCTTACAAACCCCTCCTAGTCAAGAAAATATCATTGCTGGGCTAGAGCCTAGTAGGCCACAATCTATTAGGGTTGGATTTGTGACACCTCCTCCATTTAATACCCATATGGAGAATTGATCGAGTCTATGATCAATTATATTTTGTGAGCCCTCTGAAGAGGAGATTTTGAGTTTTGATATAACTGTGATGTGATTATAGAATGACATACTACCATATTTTGTAATGTTTTCAGAACTCTGTTGTTTTCAGATATCTTAGATGGATATTCCAATTAATTGATGGTGTTGTTGTAAATCTCATATGTTTGTTTTTTGTGATGAGATATTTCTCATATATCAGTTGAATTGATCTCATATATTTCTCACTATCAAAACAAGCCACATAAGTGTTCAAATTGCAGATATATATATATATATATATATATATATATATATATATATATATATATATATATATATATATATATGAACACAACAACATAGGCATATAAATGTTGAAATTGAAACAAAATGAGAACTAAGTGTGTTTCTTGCATTAATATGAACTAAGTGAGGAATTTAAACAAATTGAAACATAAACAATTTAGAAATTGAAACATAAAAAAATCACAAATTGAAACATAAACAAATCAGAAATTGCATTGTCTACTAGATCATTGCCAAAGTAAAGTCCCACTTGGCAATGATATATATAAAGAAAGATAAACAATTCACAAAATGCATTTTCTACTAGATTTATTTCTAATGTGAACTAAGTGTGTTTCTTGCAGCCATATGAAATAAGTGAGGAATTTAAACAAATTGAAACATAACCAATTTAGAAATTGAAACATAAACAATTCACAAATTGAAACATAAACAAATCACAAATTGCATTGTCTACTAGATCATTGCCAAAGTAAAGTCATATTGACTTCACCTGAGAGGAAGGCTTGTAGTCTTAGATATATTGACTCCTTATCGTGTTTGTAATTGGCTGCCATAACAATCACAACAAAATGCAAAACAAACTAAAGTGTGTTAAGAAACACATTTAATAAGAAATGTATAAGTACCTAAGATATCTACACAAATTAATATAAAATGTAAGCATTAATGGCATAATCTCCAAAGAATTGAAGCGTGTTAATAAACACATTTACATTGATATGATGATCTTCCACAAGTATGGTTCTTCCCTTGATGCTCTAGCACACTTGCAAAAAATAGTAATAATCAAGGGTAGCGTAACGTTCTAACAACAAATCATCCATACATTATTGAATGCATAACAAATTTTTGACCGTCTTTAACATTTGACAATATGCATACAATCCTTACACATTCATACATACATATTCAAATGCATAAGTACATACATATACATATCCACCTACATACATATGCACATGTACATAGAATTGCACATATGCACATATACATACATACATATTGTAAACAAATAGTTACATAAGGAATGTGCAAAGGGAATTTGCAGAACCTAAAAATATGCAATGAATTGGATTGTAATGAAAGTGACATGGAAAATTCTGTCTTATAATATAATTTGAATGTGCAATGCATTCGATTGTGGTAGCTAGCTATTTTCAAAATTGAATTTTTGTGGGAAATAGTCGGTCATGTCATATTAAATATACAGTCCTCCATTGCTTCGAATTGTTCAATTTTCTTCTATGTTTTGAATTGTTCACACTATATATGTATATTGAAACAATATAATGAGTCAAATTCACACTATAATTAAATAAATAATGTCGAGTCAAGTTGACACTATAAGCCCTCAAGTTCACACTATAATGAAGCAAAGAAACTTGAATCAAGTTCACACTATAATGAGTCAAGTTCACACTATAATGAAGCAAATAATTTGGAGTCAATTTCAGACTATAATGAAGCAAATAGTTTGGAGTCAAGTTCACACAATAAACCCTCAAGTTCACACTATAATGAAGAAAAGAAAGGAATCAAGTTCAAACTATAATGATTAGAAAGCAAATCCATTTCTGCATGTACCAATGAGTACAAATCCATCAGTGAAAACCTTTGAACAAAAAAAACACTATTGTGTGTGTCTACACACACACACATGCACACACACACACACATATATTTGTATATGTGTGTGTGTGTGTGTGTATGGACAATAACCATATATGTATATGTGTGTGGACAATAACCATATAGGCACATTAAATTGTAAGAGAGCATTGAAATGAAACTGTAAACCGCATACAAATAAATCATCAATATACAAAGTATAATGCTGCTACGAAGGAGCATAAACCATCATTGGACATCCAATATGGCTATTAATATTATTTACAATGACTATATTGAAAGAAATGCTAGTTTATTGAAAACAATATAATTTAAATTGAAAGATTTATAACATTTAACATTGACTGTAGAAGGAATTTAGTTATTCAATATGTACCAATCTGAATGAGTGCCCTTGAATAAGACAATTATTGTTAATTACAACAAGTTTTGTGGCTATATGGTTTTTTTCCATATACATTTACACATTTATATAGACAATAACCATATAGCCACAAAACTCAAAATAACCATCATTATAGAACATATTATGCTATTGTGTGTGTTTCTTCATGTATACAAATACATGTATATATACACACACACATACATATACATGTATATGTACATACACGTACACATGTGTGTATATATGTGTGTGTGTGTGTGTGTGCGCATAGATATGGACAATAACCATATAGGCACAAAACTTGAAACTATATATAACAAGGAGACAAACTAAAAGCATGAGATGCAGGAGTAAAATGTGTAATTGTGATGTGATTGAAAACTGGATATTGTTGATATTATATTAGATACTGAACAATTCCATCGTTGAACATCTTTTAGAAAAATAAAAATGTTACCATGTGTGCTTGTATAAATATATATAGAGAGATAGATCATTGAAATGAAACCCTCAATGCCATTGAGATAAATGATAAAAAAATAAATCAATTTATGCAGGTACCAATGAGTACAAATCCATCATTGAACATATTTGAACAAAATAAAATGGTGTTGTATATGGGTAAAAGCACAAATCTGTGTCACGTTTCAGGCCAACTTATCAGCACAAGTGAATTGAAGTAATTCTAACTAAAAATTAATTTTAGTCAAACATATGGTTTGTATAGATTCATTATAGCTAATTTATTTATGGGCCACAACTTTTCCAATTGGAAGTGTCTACTAAATGTATATTTTATACCACTTTGGGTCGAATTACCAAAAAAAATTAAAATTAAATAAACTCGATGTTTCAATAACTTCTACTCTTATAAATAATATTTTTTTAAATACCCTTTTATAGATCTATAAGTGAATTTTCCAAAATATATATCTTTTAATATTTTAGTTACTTTTTATATTTAATATTTTATTTTTGTTGAAAGTGGGTCATCAACACTAAAATATAAAGTTGATTATCTTGCCAAGGAAAAATACTAAAATTTATTTAAATTTTTTGAAAAAAATATGATGCATTAGAGAAAAAAATCTATGTCAAGCTAATATAATTCTTTTCTATTTTGGATAAATAATTAAGGAAAAAGGTGGTGGGAATTGGAAAGAGTTATATTTCATCACACACAACTTTTCAAATTTATTGAAAAATATGTATTTATAAAAAATAGTAAAAGATATATCCATGCACTAAAGTTTCAAGTTATCAAAATACACAAAAAAATTAAAGAAATAATGGTAAAATTTACTAAATATAGTGTGGTGGCTTGTGTAACTTCAATTTCAACATTTTATCAGCAACTAAATTATAGTGTTTACTTTATAAAAAACTACATTCAAATATTTTTTTAGATTTTTGTTAAAATTATAAACATAAAATAGACAAAAGAATATAATTTTTATTAGTTTACATCATTTCAAAATTCAAAACATATATTTCACTTTCTATTGATTTAATTTAAAAATTTGAATCAGCATTGGCCATTTCCTTTATAAAAATGTGACAAGGTTTTGTACTTTTACAAATACACACACACACAAACACACACACACACACACATGTATATATATGTGGACAATAACCATATATGTACAAAAGTTGAGACATTATATATCGAGGAGATAAACTAAAATAAGATGTTGTATTAAGATGCAATATTGTATTAGATATTGTTGATATTGTATTAAGATGCAGGTTCATTTGTCAAATGACTAATGATTGAATGATGTTGTTGTATTTCTCATATGAAATTTATTGGAAGTAATATAGTGTATGCCTAATAATATTATTTACAGTGAGTATATTAACAAATTGAAGACAGAGCAAACACTGAAAATGCCTAAAAAAATCTTCATTTCCTAAAGTTTTTAGGGCAATGTAGTTGGCGGTAATTCGTGCCAAGTGGCCCATAACATGTTTTTGAAAAGGTTGTTTTATGTTGACAATATATGAGGACAACAACCTTATAGCCAGTATCAAGCATACACATTATTATGTAATGATAAATAATGAAGGGGTTTCGAATAATTATGAACAATAATCAATCTTTTTTGCATTCTCTGTAATTATTTTGTCATTATAAAGAGAGAGACACCATTTAATAGTGCACACATAAAATGAAATGACAAATAATGAAGGGGTTTCGAATAATTATGAGCAATAATCAATTTTGTTTTGCATTCTCTGTAATTATTTTAGCATTATAAATAGAGAGGACCATTTAACAACCCACCCATAAAATAAAATGATAAGTAATGAAGGGATTTCGAATAATTATGAACAATAATCAATTTTTTTTGCACTCTCTATAATTATTTTGGCATTATAAACAGAGAGACACCATTGAACAATGCACCCATAAAATAAAATGATAAATAATGAAGGGGTTTTGAATAATTATGAACAATAATCAATTTTTTTTGCACTCTCTGTAATTATTTTTCCATTATAAACAAAGACATCATTTAACAACGCACCCATAAAATAAAATGATAACTAATGAAGGGGTTTCGAATAATTATGAACAATAATCAATTTTTTTTGCACTCTCTGTAATTATTTTGGCATTATAAATAGAGAGACACCATTTAACAACGCACCCATAAAATAAAATGATAAATAATGAAGGGGTTTCAATAATTATCAACAATAGTCAATTTTTTTTGCATTCACTGTAATTATTTTGGCATTATAAATAGAGAGACACTATTTAACATCGCACCCATAAAATGAAATGATAAATAATGAAGGGGTTTCGAATAATTATGAACAATAATCAATTTTGTTTGCATTCACTATAATGATTTTGGCATTATAAACAGAGAGACACCATTTAACAACGCACCCATAAAATGAAATGATAAATAATGAAGGGGTTTCGAACAATTATGAACAATAATCAATTTTTTTTCCATTCACTGTAATGATTTTGGCATTATAAACAGAGAGACGCCATTTAACAGTGCACCCATAAAATGAAATGATAAATAATGAAGGGGTTTCAAACAATTATGAACAATAATCATTTTTTTTTTGCATTCACTATAATGATTTTAGCATTATAAACAGAGAGACACCATTTAACAATGCACCCATAAAATGAAATGATAAATAATGAAGGGGTTTTGAACAATTATGAACAATAATCAATTTTTTTTGCATTCACTGTAATGATTTTGGCATTATAAACAGAGAGACACCATTTAACAGTGCACCCATAAAATGAAATGATAAATAATGATGGGGTTTTGAAGAAAATGAAGAGATATTCAATTGTTTTGCCATTGTCTGTGAGGATTTCTGCATTATAAACAAAGAAACACCAATTAACAATGCAACCATAAAATGAAATGAAAAATAATGAAGGGGTTTCAAATAAAATGAAGAGATATTCAATTGTTTTGCCATTCTTTGTAAGGATTTCGACATTATTAAATTGTAACAAAGCATTGAAATGAAACCCTAAACTGCATACAAATAAATCATCAATAGACAAAGTATAATGTAGCTACGAAGGAGAAAAACCATCATTGGACATCCAATATGCAAGGAGGAAGAGTGTGACCGTTACCTAGGAGAACAAAAGATTCGACGAAATGGTTGCAGAGGAGGTTGTCTAATGGTTGCAGAGGAGAAATGAAGGAGAAACGACAACGAATGAAGAAAATGCCACAAAAAACTTCATTTCCCTAAGTTTTTAGGGCAACATAGATAGCAAGAGTTCATGCCACATGGGCCCATAATGCATACGCGGGAAGGAGGTTATGGGTGGTCAACAATTTTTTTGACCACCCATTTTAAACATTTTAATATGCAATGTATTTTTAATAATATGCAATGTATTTTTAATAATATGCATAACATAAACTATTTAGGTTAATTTATTTTTATAAAAAGGTGAAAAACATATTAGTTTTTATGTATTTTATAAATGGATATTGGCCTTTTCATGTGCGGTTATTGGCACAAAAGAGGTCAAGTACCGGGCGACACTTTGAAATGACCACTTTTTGACCTTTCGATGCATAATGACCCTTAGAAATCGGATCATTACTACCCAAAAGCTAGATCAATAGGTTTAAGCAATTAAGTCACATAAGAAGACAACCAAAAAAAAAATTCAAAATCTAATGTACCATTTAGGATCGGTGGGTGAGCAAAGTTAGCTATGATGGCTACTGGTGCTCTTCCCCTAGTTATAATTAAAAATAATAATTTATTTATTGTTTTTATTTTTTTTGTAGTTATAATTAAAATATTTATTTATTTATTGTTTTAAAACATTAGGAAAATTAAACTTACCGAAATTTAAAAACATAGACACATACACACATACACACCGAAATCAAACTTAACAAAATTAAACATACACCCATACACACATACCCTATAAACCCTAGACATACACACATACACCTATACACACATATGCACATACGCCCATATACACATACACACACCCATACACACATATGTATGCACCCATAAACCCTAAACCCTACACACACATACGCCCATACACACACACACATATATGCACACCCTACACCCTAAATTGTACACACATGTGCACCCATGCACACATGCATACACACACCCATACACACATACACATGCATGCATACGTACATGTACATGTACACATACACACACAAGCATGCATATGTACATGTATGCATATTGGTATGTGTATGTGTACGCATATGCACATAGGCCCATACACATATACAAACACCCATAAACCCTAAACCCTACACAAACACATACACCCATACACACACATACACACACCCTACACCCTAGACCATACACACACATGCATCCATACACACACATGCACACAAACACCCATACACCCATACAAACATACACATGCATGCATACGTACATGTATGTGTATGTGTATGCATATGCGTATGTGTATGTGTATATGTATGTGTACATGTGTATGCATGTATGTATGTATGTATTTAATTATAATGTTGCTTTAAATTGAAAATTTGAAAATAGTGTGTATGTTGCTTTAAATTTAATATGTATTTGAATTATTTAAAAATAGTTAAATTGAATAATTAATATTTGCTTTTATTACACATGTACATATATTTCTCCATATGGATGATCATATGTCAGATGGTAGTGTTCACCCCAAGGGTGCCAACCACACATCTGGATAGTCTGGTCCAATGCCCTCTGCTGATTTATAGCGTAGGTCTCGGCTTTATACTGAGACCATTATTTCCTTGCAGAGGTCCATAGACACCCTTGATACCACCATACTTGTCGTCCCTTCCCATCCTAATAAGGAAAGGGTAAAGGCTATTAGGGATCAACTACTTTCCATGATTGAGACCATTAGGACATACAATCCTTATGATGAGATCTCTACTGATTCCTTCTATGCATCCCTTTCTAAAAGTGTGACTGGCATGGTGAAATGGGACACTGCGAACATGAGTGTTTCTATTACACAGGTCCATACCATGTTCCCTGACTATCAGACACATACAAGGAGGATTAGGGGTTATTTAGTCACAAGATGCATTGATCCGATGGTGGCCCCTTTCATTTATCCTAGATGGTTGGCAACTCATGGTAGGTGGCCATAGAAGGATGAGTTTCCACTCTATTTCTACAAAAACATGTTTGTAGAATTTCATATGGCCTTGGATGTGGATTATACTAGTATACCAGGGAATGCAGGATAGGGTAGGGGGAGGATTTTTGATACGTACAAAAGACCAGAGGCAACGATGCTCGTTAATAAATGAGCATTAGTTGGTCCAAACCTTTTGGTTCTACCAAAACGTTTGGAGTTAGCATAGGTAGTCAATGCAACAATAGATTATACTAGATGAGATATTTACTCTAGCATCAGAGAGATTTCCACACAGGTCAATCAGATGATATCTAATCGCATTGGGAGATATCTATTATGGTCCCAAACTACCATTCTACGGGATATAGAGGCGACGTCCAATAGTGGCACTGATCCTTATGCCTGTTTGGACATACCATCTCCTGTTGATGCCATTCAGTTGACAGAGGTTGATCCTTTATAGCGAATGAGTGAGTTGTTGTCCAATGACCTATTGGATGCATATACAACTCTTGCGACAGTTCTTAGGATCCCACTCGAGTATGCACCGAGAGAGGTGAGATGCCTTGTACACAGAGACACTAGTGGTGGAGCGTGTCATGGTGATATGGGGAGAGATGAGTGAGTTCCAGTGCACACTACAACCCCTCCACCACATACTGATGTTGATCCTACACCTCCTCAGTCTACACCACTTGATCCATCACCTAGGCCTATACAACCTACACTGTTGTAGCCTATGACTTTCACACCTCCTGTTGGAGCTCATGGTGGCTTTACTAGTTTTCTTATTCATGGTTTAGAGGATGGAGCGCTGGATCTAGATGTTGACGAGGTGTCCTTCCATACATCTAAGATCAACAGGATAGGAGAGCATTGGAATCTCGTGAGGTATACATTATTTTTTTCTTTAAGGTCATATCATTTATTTGATTTTAAATAGTGGATTTCAACTTCAAAATTGTTAACACATTTTGAATTTGGGATTATTTACAGCATGGTGCTCCATTAGAGATGTTAGGATATTATTTACATGCATGTTTGAGTTCTTCATCTCAGACACTTGTGGCCCATGCATGCTCTACTCATTCATCAGGTGGATCAAATCAAGTAAAATTTGCACATGTACTTATGTTGAAGTAAAATTTCCATACAAATAATAAATAGATAATATTTTTATTTATTTATATATACATGTGCTAAACGTGTACATGTAATTTCTTGTGTAGTGAGAGCATTCAGATCATGGATCAGTGGAGGGCCCATCGAGCTGTTTTAGGGACCACTAATCATTGTTTGATAATATTATATGTAGCTCATGCATGTACTCTTTTTTATACTTATATGTATCTGATACTTGTTTGATGATCAAGTGAGCTCATGGTACATAAAAAAATACATGCATTCACTTGTTCTAGAATAAATCAAGTGAGCTCATGGTACATAAAATCTAGATCCTCTCTGTCTTTTACTATCTCTAATATTCTTTCATGATCTTCGATAAGCAACCTCCACTTTTGGGGGCCACAACCTCTTTTTTGTAAAGTTTCAAATTGTAGTATTGTTGCTATAACTAAGTGACTATAATGCAAAACTTTTTGGTCGGGCATGTATTCAGTAAATGTGATGCCATTGTTATCTATCTTCATTTGTTGATAATAAATACATTCAACAATGACTGATCCAATGGGGTATTGTTGCCCATCACCATCTTCCACTGATTCTAACAATTTACTTTTTGGTCTTATGCATCGTAGTAGGTAATAGTCAACCCCTTCTGCATTGTCAGGATTTTCAACCACGACAAAAATATCACTTGTACACCATAATAAAAACAATTAAATTATAAAGTGTATGTCTGAATGTATAGACATGAATTTGAATTAGATTAAAATTTAAAATGTACCTGACACAACTAAATCAAAAACACATTCATAATCTGCTAAATATAGAGGATCATGAATATCTACAATGTCACTATCTTCATAAGGAGGCATTGCCACTAGTTGTTTCATCTCCCATTCAGAAACAAATTCATCTCTAATGTTCTGACATTGTTGAATATTTCCGTTGTTTTCAATGCAGTCAACACAAAAACATGAATTTTCCCTTACCTAAATCACAATAGGTTTGTTAAGTTCTGTAGACATGACTTAATTTTAATGTAGTCAACACAAAAACAAGTTCTATTTTATCTTACCTAAATGACAAGAGGTTTTCTATGTCATGTAGTCATCACTTGATGCAATTTTCTAATGCCCCTAATTGTTTGATGATCATAAGGATTGGATTGATCAATATCTTTAAATTCCCAAAAATAACGTTTGTCGTATTTCGTGTCGCGAGAACCAAAATGCCTTCTACACCATTCTACTATGTCACTTGAATTTCTTATGCCGTTACCTGCACATTAACTTATTTTAGCAATTTAACTTTGACCCATAAGATACACACTCTCCTATAAACATTGAACATGTACCTCCAAGTTCATGTTGACAAAGTACACGCTTCACATAGGCTCTTGCTCCATCATGCTCTCCTTTTCCATGTCCACTCTAAAAAAAGTTCCACAAAAACTTTAGACCATGTTTAACATGTTGTTGTGACAACCAATTGAATGCTTTTGCAGATTTAAATTGTCACGTGAAGTTACAATCAAATATATAATATTTATTAGTTTAAAAAACTTAATTATACTAGATAATTAAAAGACGTTTAATTAAAACTTAATTATGCTTACCAACGCATCCATCAAACCAAATTCAATGTTGTGAAGCACTTATCCGACGATCTATGACATTTTAAAAAAAATTCTCAAAACAAGGTGCTACATAACTCTTATCATGGCAAGTATCGTCACTGATATAAAAATGAACTTCCTTAATGATAATGCGTTCATCCTCATCAGATTCTAGACCATCTACATATAACTCTGCATGTCTATATAAAACAAGTATGAAAATTGCAACCTGCTCAGAATTATAGTATTGACTTTGAATCACTGTGTGAGGACTAAATGTATAGTTCTCAGAGAAGTCTACAATGGAAAGAATACAACCTGGAGGAAAATAAGTTTTTGAGATACAAAATTGTTTTGCTTGCCATCTTGCGCCATGGTAGTGTAGGATATGTGGATATATCATGTTCTAAAATCTACACATGAACTCTTTGTAAGGCAATTTACTCTCTTTTAACATAGTTCTTTTTTATTTAGCTCATAACTTTGTCTGGTATTTTTTTTTTTTTGATGAATAGGCCTTCTCTATTAGAAAATAATATTAAAGTACATATTCACAAAAAAGGCCAGGGGATACAAGATTACTCCGTGAGAGTCAAACAACAAGAAGCCGGAGCCAAAAAAAAAAGCTATTCATAAAAAAAACTTCCTCAAGCAGCCAAAGCAGTGGCAACCGAGGGGGTAAGATCTTGATCATCATTATTGCCCCATACATCACCAGGGGTGGGAGTTGGGTCCAACACGGACCATCCATCTTCTGGGTCTTTTTCTTCTTCTCCTTCTTCCTGCTTGGGAGGTGAAATAGCTAGAGCTAGGTGAGGAAATTTAGAGGTGGAGGCAGCATGCCACCAAGAACCATCATCGACAACAAGAGCCAAAGTAATAGGAGCAATAGAAGGCCAGCTTGAGGCAGACCCAAGACATGGAGGAGAAGCTGAGCGGTGTCTCCACACATTATCTCCCCCACTAGAGGAGCGACGAGGAATCTAGGACTGCAGGGTTTGAGAGCATTGGGCAGAGGAGGTTTGGATACGACGGTGGCCACGGGGTGGAGTGTGGTCAGTAGAAACAAAATCTGGTGGCACTCTAGAAATCACACAAGGGGCATTGCCCCAATGCTAAAGGAGCTCCTTTAAGTGGCCCACCTCAAGAGCCACTTTATCGGCTTGTACCTGAATCTGCATTAATACATTATTACAAATGCAAGCTTTAGCATAGAGCAAAACATTAGTATTCAAAGAGCTGTGACTGAAAAAAACAACATTTCTATCTTTCCCAAGAGTAAATAGGATCTCCATTCTGAAAGCATGCCATATCTAGGAAAACTTGAAGGGGATTCTAAGTGAATCTCCCAGAAGAGCCATATGCCAAGAAAAGGGCCCAAGCCGAGAAGGCCCAAGCCGAGAAGGCCAAAAGAAATCATGGATCCAACTCCAATATTGTTGAGCTCTTGTACAAAACCAAAAAATGTGCATAACAGTTTATGGATGCCCACAAAAAGGGCACTGGGGATCAGGAACCCCCAAATGTTTAAGTTTGAAACCCAAAGACAACCCTTGAAAAAGAACACACCAAGCAAAGTGTGCAATCTCGGGTTTAGTGGTGGCGGACCAAACAGAAAGAAAACTGTCTCCAGGATTTCTGAGAAGACTGCAAATGCCACCACTGGTTAAGAATATTGACCATAGGCAAATGGGGCACCAACCAGAGATAAACCATTTTGGGTTTGTACTTGGTGAAAGGAGTCCAAGGATACCACTTCTAATCCTTCCATCGAGGTCTGACAGACTGAGTGCCAAGCCTATGTAACATATGTGAGGGTAAGCTAGAAACCAAAAGGTCATAAGTCTGTCGATCAGGTTGAGACAGATGAAACTGGACTTGGAGGTCATCCCATGACCGAAGACTCATAGAAACTCTAGAAAATAGGTCCTTAGGTGTTTGAATGTCGTGTTTGTGAAAATGCAGAGCACTAACAACTTGGATTTTGGCCAGCAGTAACCCTTGCACTTGAAAAAGAGGTGACCACCAGAGGTTGTGTTGATTCATGGAGATCCCATCATGAAAACCATCACCCACCCACTGAAGCCAAGGCTTAATAGTTTCCCAAGCACACTAGATGCTTTTAACAACAAAAGCACCCTGGATCTGAACTGGGTCTTTCATAAAGAGAAGGGTTTGAAAACCAATTCCCTTCCAAGCCGGCTTATGGGCAAGAAAACCCAAAGAAATGTAATGTCAAAGAAGGATTTTCCAAGCCTCATCACCAAATAAGGCTCTGATAATCTATTTAACACATAAAGAAGGCCCTTGTTTCTGGGTAGAAATAACGCCGAGCTCTCCGGACTCCTTGGGAAGGCAACAATACTCCCGAGCGACTCTATGCAAACCTTGATGGTCGGAACCAAAGGCCCAAAGAAAATCTAGCAAAAGTCTTTCCAACTTCATGTAAGAGGCCTTGGAAGGAGCCCAACATGAAGAGTAATAGACATGAGTGGTAGCCAAAACCTTCAAACAAATTTGAAATTTTCCATCCAGAGAGAGAGGATTGGTTATCCAATAGGCTAATTTTTTCTCAATCTTGGCTAAAACAACATTCTAAAGATCCAGAGACGAAGCTTGAAAGGCAAAAGGAATGCCCAGAAAGTGAAAAAATTTCACCATGATGAAGCTATTTCTAGCCATATTGAAGCATCCAAGGCAGGGCAAGAAGAAAATATTGCCTATAGCATTGCATCTTGTGCCATTGAATGGTCGAGCTGGAAGCCAAGAAAAAAGTGTCCAGACATTGAAGAGCAGCTTGGACATTATCTTCTTCCTAAATGAGAGTGAGAAAGGAGTCATCCACAAAATGGCCATTGATAAGTTGAGAAGGTGACTTAGGTAGGGAGATTCCACGGACATGTCCAACAAAAATGGCATTAGTAGGCAAGTACCCAAAACCCTCCGCTGCAAGAACATATAAGGCAGGAACCAGAGGACAGCCCTGCTGAATGGATCTGAAATGACCAAAAGCCTCAGACTGATGACCATTGATGGTGATATGTAGGTTGAGGCATCTCCAAATAACATCTGGACAAATTGAATGAATCTAGGGCCAAAGCCAAGAGCTTTGAGCATATCCAAAATAAATGGCCACTCAATGTGATCATACACCTTAACGAAGTCAATCTTAAGGAAGTTTTCTCGTTGTTTGGAGCATCGGGCCCATTCCATCCCTTCCCAAACCGCAATAATATTATCAAGAATAAATCTGGACTTGATAAATCCAGTCTACTCTCGATGAACAATCAAAGGCAGGAGATGACGAATCTTGAGAGCCAAGGCTTTGGCAATAATCTTATACGAGATGTTGAGCAAGGTAATAGGCCTCCAATCACAAATGTCCTTCGGATCCCAAGCCTTAGGGATAAAATTGATGTTAGCTCGGTTAAACATATTTCCTAGGGACTGGGAATGAAAAGATTCAAGATGGACCTTATGTAGGTCAGGACCAACACAAGGCCAAAGGGATTTGTAGAACTCACAAGGGAAACCATCACACCCTGGGGCTTTATCATCCACCATAGAAAAAAAAACTTCCTTGAGATCATCAATGATCAATAAAAGATCACAAAAGGTCTGCTGAGACTTGGAAAGCCTTTTGGGAACAACAACTAAGCAATCTTGCAAAGCTTGGGCTCTGACCAATGAGTATCCCTGCGCTGTGAGCACCTTCTCATAATCATGAACAAAAGCTTGCAGAATATCAGGCAGCTCGGTGAGAACAACATGCCCCTCTTTGATTTTCTTAATCCCTACAGAGGTATGACGGGCCTGCAAAGCCAAGAAAAAATATTTTTAGGCCTTGTCACCCACCTTAAGCTAGTGTAACCTGGCTTTGATTTGAGCTCCTCCGACAGAGTAATTATCTACAACTTGTTTTTGATGACAAAGCTGGGCTAACCGAAGTTGTAGGTTAGAATAAAAAATATTCAAGGCCAGAGCTTCTGTGGCAACACAAAGATCTTTGGTGGTCATGTCATACGAGCGCCTATGGTACATGGCAAGCTATCTAACATAAATGCATAAAAACCTCGCAAAGTGGGCAATGGCATCATTCCACCACACAATCAACAATCCAATGCCATAAGTGTGATCTATCAACCACATCATTGGGAGTATACACATTAACAATCTCAATGGAATGATTATGAATTGACAATAAAACCCATACAACACACTTCATGGGATCAAAACTATGAGAAATAATTGCAAAAAGACAATGACGTGAAAGGAGAGTGGCAAATCTACGTCGACCAACCTCATGCAGAGAACATCCAGGCCTAAAACACGTTGATGAACATATCTAACATAATACTTTCTGGTGAGGTCTGCTAGACCTCAAACATTCTATGAGATGTAATTCATGAAAAATATTGCATGTCATCCTCGTCCCCAAGAGAGGATAAGCTATTGCACAAAAAATCTGAACTGAGACTGGGAAGAGAGTCCCCACCATAAATAAATCTTCTTTTCTCTGAACCACCATTTGCTAGCTCAACACGCCTAGAAGGGCTATGAGAGCAGCGAAGAGAGTGTGGAGTAGAAATTGTAGATGCAACTCGAGGAGTACGAACCCAAGGGGTTCAAGCAACACCCTCAGAAGGATCCTTCCCCTGCTGGCCAGGGTTTGAAATCAAAGCAGACGATGTAGAGACCACCTGGGTAGGTGGTGCTTGCATAGGAGACTCCGCTATCGGTTGAGAACTTGATCCGACAAGTGGCTTTTGGGTAGAAGCCACAAAGTTCTTCCCTTTACCAACCACAATGGTCCATTTATCCTTCTTACCTCCCTCCATAGGTTGAGAGCCGGTCTCCTTAACATGGGGTTTTGTTTTATGTACAACCAAAGGACAATCCTTGATTTTGTGCTCTGCCGACTGGCATCGATAGCAAATGTTGGGAAGGTTCAAATAAAGCACCTTCTAGGTGAAGGTATTGCCACCCACTTGAATATCAACAGTTTCTTTCCGGTTGCAGGAAAGGTCAACCTCAACGCAAACCCTCTTTTGAGGACAAGCATTAAAAAACCAGTCTGGTTCAAGACAAATAACTTTGCCAACATAGTGAGCAATAGTTTGCATGAAAGGCCAACAAGGCAAAGGAAGACCAGGGAACTCAACCCAGACTGAGACTCTGAACTTTTTATCATCTGAGATAGAAAAGTATCGAGACTAATGCTGGAAAACTAGAAGGGAAGACCGAATGGTCCATGGCCCATGAGAGAGGATAGCCTCAACATGGGAAGGTTTTGAGAAGCTCGACAAAGAGAAACCCTTGGTGAGACTTTGGACTCCATCAAGCCGGAATCCATGAGGAGACTAGGCTTTGATGACCCGATCATGAAGCATGCTTTCAGGAGGGATCCTACCCACAAAATAACCTATCAAAGTGCATTTTTCAATCCACTCCTATGCATTATCAAAATCTTGAATAGGAAGCACAACATCAGGCGAGGACATACCTCGTGAAACACTTTTAGAACAAATTTGTGAGGGCATTTGTTTTGAGGCACCATGAGGATCCGTCACAACAACTCCAACTCCAACATCGATTGCTGGGCTAAATTTGGATGAAGCCATAATAAACTCTAGAATCTCACTGTAAATGCAGTATGAAAAAAAGAGGGTGACAACCTCAAACCATAGCAAGCTCATTCCTCCATATTCAAGTGTCTAGTATTTTTTATATTCAAATATTTTCCACAGAAGTTGCACTGAAAGATCAATGTTTTCATTTTGTACAAATTTCTTCGAATCTCCACAGTCAACACATGTATTTTTTATACATTGTACATTGTATTCATTTGAACCTTCTAATCTGTCACATAAAATAGACTTCACAAACTATGATGTACTTGCAGGGATGACTACATTTGGATTACTTTTTGTGGCTACCTTTTTATATGACTAGAGATGCAGCTGAAATTCAATGTGATTTTGACAACAACATGTTTCACGTACCTTATTGATTCACACAAAACATGGTCATAATCCCTCAAACATCCTTTGACATATCTTGACATCTGGAAGTTCTTGTTTGAATGCTTCAAACAGTTAACTCTGTGTTGTGTCTATAAAGTATTTTGGATGTGCAATTTTTGTACCATCTTCATCTCTAATCTGTATAGTGTCTCTTCTATTAGAAGAAACACGAGAGTGACTGGTCCAGTATTCAATAACAAGTCTTCTTACATCTTTAGCAATTCTATCTTTTCGAGGAACCCTGCAAATATTGACCCAATTTTTTTCAATATTCTCATCCAACTTGTGTCTTTTCCTAATATATCTCTGCACAACTCTTCTAGAAACATTCAATAATTGAGCAATTGCTTGAGTTTGTTTTCTATGTGATAATTTCTTACTAGTAATCATAGTCATTAATGCTCTCCGGGCATCACTTGAATCAACAGCTCGACTCGTGATCTCAATACATTTTAGAGCTTCTTGCAAATTTTCAACCACTGTCTAATTTATTGATCCCTCTGATGACTTCTTCTTGTTATCAACACCCAACAACTCCAAAACGGCAATCATTTCTTTTCTCCTAAAAAACTTTGCAAACAATTGTGCCCTTCCAATTTGAGTCTTGTCTTAAAAATATTCATCCCAAATTTTTTTGGAGTGTAATTTTAATGTGCTTTTCGGTACCATATCCTCATCTAAAATCTCATTGAAAAGAGTGTATTCATCTATCTCCATCAAATTGGCCATACCAAATAAAAAATTTATGGTTTGATTAGGACCAGTTACTTCTCTTTCCTGAATAGGGACTACTTCATCGTCAATGGGAAATTGTTCTTGATCAAGAGTCCTATGTCTTGTTTTTGTTTCTTTTATTCGATCATACTTCCGTAATCTAGTCCTTTTATTGCCCATTGGAAAAACTGCTTTTGAAAGGCAATCTGAATGTGCAAACCCCTAATACACAAGCCCACATGCACATATATGTCAAGTCAATTGGACTCAACTTTAAATATGCATGCACATGTTTAATAACTATTGGACATGCATACACAACTTTAAATATGCATGTACATGTTTAAGAACTATCAAACACACATACATACAAACATACACATACATAGTCTTACATGCAGACACACACGTACATGTAGACACATACACCCACATATGACCTCG